>NC_090648.1:122638704-122646204 GCF_040937935.1 Hyperolius riggenbachi | reverse complement strand
GTCAATCACCTGTCAATCACCTGTCAATCACCCATCAATCACCCCCTGTCACTGCCACCAATCAATCAGCCCCTAACCTGCCCCTTGCGGGCAATCTGATCACCCCCCCACACCAATAGATCGCCCGCAGATCCGACAACAGATCACCTCCCAAATCCATTGTTTACATCTATTCTCTCCTCTAAACACCCACTAATTACCCATCAATCACCCATCAATCACCCCCTATCACCACCTGTCACTGTTACCTATCAGATCAGACCCTAATCTGCCCCTTGCGGGCACCCAATCACCCGCCCACACGCTCAGATTGCCCTCAGACACCCCCCCCCCCTTATCAATTCGCCAGTGCATTAATTACATCTGTCCTTCCCTGTAATAACCCAGTAATAACCCACTGATCACCTGTCAATCACCTATCACCCATCAATCACCCCCTGTCACCCCCTGTCACTGCCACCCATCAATCAGCCCCTAACCTGCCCCTTGCGGGCAATCTGATTACCCACCCACACCATTAGATCGCCCGCAGATCCGACATCAGATCACCTCCCAAATCCATTGTTTACAACTATTCTCTCCTCTAAACACCCACTAATTACCCATCAATCACCCATCAATCACCCCCTATCACCACCTGTCACTGTTACCTGTCAGATCAGACCCTAATCTGCCCCTTGCGGGCACCCAATCACTCGCCCACACGCTCAGATTGCCCTCAGACCCCTCCCCCCCTTATCAATTCGCCAGTGCATTAATTACATCTGTCCTTCCCTGTAATAACCCACTGATCACCTGTCAATCACCTATCACCCATCAATCACCCCCTGTCACCCCCTGTCACTGCCACCCATCAATCAGCCCCTAACCTGCCCCTTGCGGGCAATCTGATTACCCACCCACACCATTAGATCGCCCGCAGATCCGACATCAGATCACCTCCCAAATCCATTGCTTACAACTATTCTCTCCTCTAAACACCCACTAATTACCCATCAATCACCCCCTATCACCACCTGTCACTGTTACCTATCAGATCAGACCCTAATCTGCCCCTTGCGGGCACCCAATCACCCGCCCACACGCTCAGATTGCCCTCAGACCCCCCCTTATCAATTCGCCAGTGCATTAATTACATCTGTCCTTCCCTGTAATAACCCACTGATCACCTGTCAATCACCTGCCAATCACCTATCACCCATCAATCACCCCCTGTCACTGCCACCCAACAATCAGCCCCTAACCTGCCCCTTGCGGGCAATCTGATCACCCACCCACACCAATAGATCGCCCGCAGATCCGACATCAGATCACCACCCAAGCGCAGCGTTTACATCTATTCTCTCCTCTAAACACCCACTAATTACCCATCCATCACCCATCAATCACCCCCTATCACCACCTGTCACTGTTACCCATCAGATCAGACCCTAATCTGCCCCTTGCGGGCACCCAATCACCCGCCTACACGCTCAGATTGCCCTCAGACCCCCCCTTATCAATTCGCCAGTGCAATATTTACATCTGTTCTCCCCTGTAATAACCCACTGATTACCTGTCAATCACCTGTCAATCACCTATCAATCACCCATCAATCACCCCCTGTCACTGCCACCCATCAATCACCCCCTGTCACTGCCACCCATCAATCACCCGCTGTCACTGCCACCCATCAATCAGCCCCTAACCTGCCCCTTGCGGGCAATCTGATCACCCACCCACACCAATAGATCGCCCGCAGATCCGACGTCCGATCACCTCCCAAGTGCGGTGTTTACATCTGTTCTCTACCCTAAACACCCACTAATTACCCATCAATCACCCCCTGTCACTGCTACCTATCAGATTAGACCCCTATCTGCCCCTAGGGCACTCAATCACCCGCCCACACCCTCAGAATGCCCTCAGACCCCAGCCCTGATCACCTCGCCAGTGCATTGCTTGCATCTATTCCCCCCTCTAATCACACCTTGAGACACCCATCAATCACCTCCTGTCACCCCCTAGCACACCTACCCATCAGATCAGGCCCTAATTTGCCCCGTGCGGGCTCCTGATCACTCGGCCAAACCCTCAGATCCCCCTCAGACCCCCTTCCGATCACCTCCCCAGTGCATTGATTGCATCTATTTTCCCCTCTAACCACCCCCTGAGACACCCATCAATCACCTCCTGTCACCCCCCTAGCACTCCTATCCATCAGATCAGGCCCAATACAACCTGTCATCTAAAAGGCCACCCTGCTTATGACCGGTTCCACAAAATTCGCCCCCTCATAGACCACCTGTCATCAAAATTTGC
Organism: Hyperolius riggenbachi; assembly: GCF_040937935.1. Classification (NCBI taxonomy): domain Eukaryota; kingdom Metazoa; phylum Chordata; class Amphibia; order Anura; family Hyperoliidae; genus Hyperolius; species Hyperolius riggenbachi. The sequence goes on along the minus strand of NC_090648.1, from coordinate 122,643,903 downwards.
AGATGCTTATACCCCTGAACAGTCATTTTGAGACATTTGGTTTCCAGACTACTCACGGTTTTGGGCCCGTAAAATGCCAGGGCGGTATAGGAACCCCACAAGTGACCCCATTTTAGAAAAAAAGACACGACGAGTTCATAGAAGATTTTATTTTTCGTCAAAAGTTAGCGGAAATTGATTTTCATTGTTTTTTTTTTCACAAAGTGTCATTTTTCACTAACTTGTGACAAAAAATAAAATCTTCTATGAACTCGCCATACACCTAACGGAATACCTTGGGGTGTCTTCTTTCTAAAATGGGGTCACTTGTGGGGTTCCTATACTGCCCTGGCATTTTAGGGGCCCTAAACTGCGAGGAGTAGTCTAGAAAACAAATGCCTCAAAATGACCTGTGAATAGGACGTTGGGCCCCTTAGCGCACCTAGGCTGCAAAAAAGTGTCACACATGTGGTACCGCCGTACTCAGGAAAAGTAGTATAATGTGTTTTGGGGTGTATTTTTACACATACCCATGCTGGGTGGGAGAAATTTCTATGTAAATGGACAATTGTGTGTAAAAAAAATCAAACAATTGTCATTTACAGAGATATTTCTCCCACTTAGCATGGGTATGTGTAAAAATACACCCCAAAACACATTATACTACTTCTCCTGAGTACAGCGGTACCACATGTGTGGCACTTTTTTACACCCTAAGTACGCTAAGGGGCCCAAAGTCCAATGAGTACCTTTAGGATTTCACAGGTCATTTTGCGACATTTGGTTTCAAGACTACTCCTCACGGTTTAGGGCCCCTAAAATGCCAGGGCAGTATAGGAACCCCACAAATGACCCCATTCTAGAAAGAAGACACCCAAAAGTATTCCGTTAGGAGTATGGTGAGTTCATAGAAGATTTTATTTTTTGTCACAAGTTAGCGGAAAATGACACTTTGTGAAAAAAAACAATTAAAATCAATTTCCGCTAACTTGTGACAAAAAAATAAAAACTTCTATGAACTCACCATACTCCTAATGGAATACCTTGAGGTGTCTTCTTTCTAAAATGGGGTCATTAGTGGGGTTCCTATACTGCCCTGGCATTTTAGGGGCCCTAAACCGTGAGGAGTAGTCTTGAAACAAAAATGACCTGTGAAATCCTAAAGGTACTCATTGGACTTTGGGCCCCTTAGCGCAGTTAGGGTGCAAAAAAGTGCCACACATGTGGTATCGCCGTACTCGGGAGAAGTAGTACAATGTGTTTTGGGGTGTATTTTTACACATACCCATGCTGGGTGGGAAAAATACCTCTGTAAATGACAATCTTTTGATTTTTTTTACACACAATTGTCCTTTTACAGAGTTATTTCTCCCACCCAGCATGGGTATGTGTAAAAATACACCCCAAAACACATTGTACTACTTCTCCCGAGTACGGCGATACCACATGTGTGGCACTTTTTTGCACCCTAACTGCGCTAAAGGGCCCAAAGTCCAATGAGTACCTTTAGGATTTCACAGGTCATTTTGCGGAATTTGATTTCCAGACTACTCCTCACGGTTTAGGGCCCCTAAAATGCCAGGGCAGTATAGGAACCCCACAAATGACCCCATTTTAGAAAGAAGACACCCCAAGGTATTCCGTTAGGAGTATGGTGAGTTCATAGAAGATTTTATTTTTTGTCACAAGTTAGCGGAAAATTGATTTGTATTTTTTTTTCACAAAGTGTCACTTTCCGCTAACTTGTGACAAAAAATAAAATCTTCTATGAACTCACCATAGTCCTAACAGAATACCTTGGGGTGTCTTCTTTCTAAAATGGGGTCATTTGTGGGGTTCCTATACTGTCCTGGCATTTTAGGGGCCCTAAACCGTGAGGAGTAGTCTTGAAACCAAATGTCGCAAAATGACCTGTGAAATCCTAAAGGTACTCCTTGGACTTTGGGCCCCTTAGCGTACTTGGGGTGTAAAAAAGTGCCACACATGTGGTACCGCCGTACTCGGGAGAAGTAGTATAATGTGTTTTGGGGTGTATTTTTACACATACCCGTGCTGGGTGGGAGAAATAACTCTGTAAATGGACAATTGTGTGTAAAAAAAAATAAAAAATTGTCATTTACAGAGATATTTCTCCCACCCAGCATGGGTATGTGTAAAAATACACCCCAAAACACATTATACTACTTCTCCTGAGTACGGCAATACCACATGTGTGGCACTTTTTTGCAGCCTAACTGCGCTAAGGGGTCCATAGTCCAATGAGCACCTTTAGGCTTTACAGGGGTGCTTACAATTTAGCACCCCCCAAAATGTCAGGACAGTAAACACACCCCACAAATGACCCCATTTTGGAAAGTAGACCCTTCAAGGTATTCAGAGAGGGGCATGGTGAGTCCGTGGCAGATTTCATTTTTTTTTGTCGCAAGTTAGAAGAAATGGAAACTTTTTTTTTTTTTTTTAACAAAGTGTCATTTTCCACTTACTTGTGACAAAAAATAATATCTTCTATGAACTCACTATGCCTCTCAGTGAATACTTTGGGATGTCTTCTTTCCAAAATGGGGTCATTTGGGGGGTATTTATACTATCCTGGAATTCTAGCCCCTCATGAAACATGACAGGGGGTCAGAAAAGTCATAGATGCTTGGAAATGGGAAAATTCACTTTTTGCACCATAGTTTGTAAACGCTATAACTTTTACCCAAACCAATAAATATACGCTGAATGGGTTTTTTTTTATCCAAAACATGTTTGTCCACATTCACATGTATACAGAAATTTTACTTTATTTGAAAACTGTCAGCACAGAAAGTTAAAAAAATCATTTTTTTGCCAAAATTCATGTCTTTTTTGCTGAATATAATAAAAAGTAAAAATCGCAGGAGCAATCAAATAGCACCAAAAGAAAGCTTTATTAGTGACAAGAAAAGGAGCCAAAATTCATTTAGGTGGTAGGTTGTATGAGCGAGCAATAAACCGTGAAAGCTGCAGTGGTCTGAATGGAAAAAAAGTGGCCGGTCCTTAAAGAGGAACTCCAGTGAAAATAATGTAGTAAAAAAAGTGCTTCATTTTTTACCATAATTATGTATAAATGATTTAGTCAGTGTTTGCTCATTGTAAAATCTTTCCTCTCCCAGATTCACATTCTGACATGTATTACATGGTGACATTGTTACTGTAGGCAAGTTATGTAGCTGTTTCTAGCTGCTCTGGCTGTTACAGACAGCTTTAAACAGCCATTTCCTGTCTGTGAACATTGTTACATTGTGGCAGTTTGCCCAGAGTACCGCGGTATTCAGAGCCTCTTGTGGGAGGGGTTTCAGCACAAAATTAGTCACACAGCGCCCCCTGATGGTCTGTTTGTGAAAATCATTCTATTTCTCATGTAAAAGGGTGTATCAGCTACTGATTGGGATAAAGTTCAATTCTTGGTTGGAGTTTCTCTTTAAGGGGTAGAAAGCCCTAGGTCCTCAAGTGGTTAATGTGTTTCTTCTTGAGCCACTTCTTTGTTGCCTTTGCTGTATGTTTTGGGTCATTGTCGTGCTGGAACACCCATCCACGACCCATTTTCAGTTTCCTGGCAGAGGGAAGGAGGTTGTCGTTCAGGATTTCACGATACATGGCTCCGTCCATTTTCCCGTTAATGCGATTAAGTTGTCCTGTGCCCTTAGAAGAAAAACACCCCCAAAGCAAAATGTTTCCACCCCCATGCTTGACGGGGGGACGGTGTTTTGGGGGTCATAGGCAGCATTTTTCTTCCTCCAAACACAGCGAGTTGAGTTAATGCCAAAGAGCTCTATTTTGGCCTCATCAGACCACAGCACCTTCTCCCAGTCACTCACAGAATCATTCAGGTGTTCATTGGCAAACTTCAGACGGGCCTGCACATGTGCCTTCTTGAGCAGGGGGACCTTGCGAGCCCTGCAGGATTTTAATCCATTGCGGTGTAATGTGTTTCCAATGGTTTTCTTGGTGACTGTGGTCCCTGCTAATTTGAGGTCATTCACTAACTCCTCCCGTGTAGTTCTAGGATGCTTTTTCACCTTTCTCAGAACCATTGACACCCCACGAGGTGAGATCTTGCGTGGAGCCCCAGAGCGAGGTCGATTGATGGTCATTTTGTGCTCCTTCCATTTTCGAACAATCGCACCAACAGTTGTCACCTTCTCTCCCAGCTTCTTGCTAATGGTTTTGTAGCCCATTCCAGCCTTGTGCAGGTCTACAATTTTGTCTCTGACATCCTTGGACAGCTCTTTGGTCTTTCCCATGTTGGAGAGTTTGGAGTCTGCTTGATTGATTGATTCTGTGGACAGGTGTCTTTTATACAGGTGACTAGTTAAGACAGGTGTCCTTAATGAGGGACAGGGTGACTAATTGAGTAGAAGTGTCTAACCACTCTGTGGGAGCCAGAACTCTTAATGGTTGTGTCACGATCGGTGTAGCAGAGAGGGTCTGATTCTCGGTGATCTGCAGTATCACTGGGAATACAGATATATATCCGATTATTGATGATCTGCAGTATCACCGATAAACCGATATAACGCTAACCTCTGAACACCTGAGTAGTCTGAGTGCTTGGTGCAACAGTAATACCGTGAGGACTAAGCCTCAGAAACAAGTGCCGTACTGTATGAAGAACTGCAGCAATACAGATTCCTTCCGAAGGCCTGGACTCTCCCAGGGGAGGAGTCAGGCGGAGCGTAGGAAGGACAGAACGTGAGTGACACCTAGGAGAGGGCGTCACTAACAGATCTGGGAACTGCCTCTAACAGCAAGGTCAGTTCTCGAAGTCGGGCAAGCCAGGTCGTAACACACGGACAGATACAATACAGATACAGAAAGCAGAGGAGGAGTCTAATAAACAGGCAGGGTTCGGCAACAGGGTATCAGAAATATCGGGGTACAAGATCAGAATACAGAAGAATAGTAACAAGCATGGGGAACCTGAGGAGCGAGTTCCCAATGAATACAGGATGGGCCCCGAGGCAGCAAATACAGAGCTGGCCCTGTGGAGCAGGTGCCCAACAAATACAGAGCTGGCCCTATGGGGCAGGTGCCCAGCAAATACAGAGCTGGCCCTGGGGAGCAGGTGCCCAGAACATACAAAGCTGGCCCTGTGGAGCAGGTGCCCAGAACATACAAGGCATGAACTATCTCCTAGTGATAGAGATAGTTCTCAGGGTCAGGAAGGCCCTGGGGCGCAGGTGCCCAGCGAATACA